>NC_142102.1:8155494-8175614 GCF_054644295.1 Miniopterus natalensis
CCGGTTAGGGTTACGATTGGACCTAGGGTTAGGGTTATGTTGAGGGCTAGGGTTAGAGATCCGGTTATGCTTACGATTGGACCTAGGGTTAGGGTTATGTTGAGGGCTAGGGTTAGAGATCCGGTTAGGGTTACGATTGGACCTAGGGTTAGGGTTATGTTGAGGGCTAGGGTTAGAGATCCGGTTAGGGTTACGATTGGACCTAGGGTTAGGGTTATGTTGAGGGCTAGGGTTAGAGATCCGGTTATGCTTACGATTGGACCTAGGGTTAGGGTTATGTTGAGGGCTAGGGTTAGAGATCCGGTTAGGGTTACGATTGGACCTAGGGTTAGGGTTATGTTGAGGGCTAGGTTAGAGATCCGGTTAGGGTTACGATTGGACCTAGGGTTAGGGTTATGTTGAGGGCTAGAGTTAGAGATCCGGTTAGGGTTACGATTGGACCTAGGGTTAGGGTTATGTTGAGGGCTAGGGTTAGAGATCCGGTTAGGGTTACGATTGGACCTAGGGTTAGGGTTATGTTGAGGGCTAGGGTTAGAGATCCGGTTAGGGTTACGATTGGACCTAGGGTTAGGGTTATGTTGAGGGCTAGGGTTAGAAATCCGGTTAGGGTTACGATTGGACCTAGGGTTAGGGTTATGTTGAGGGCTAGGGTTAGAGATCCGGTTAGGGTTACGATTGGACCTAGGGTTAGGGTTATGTTGAGGGCTAGGGTTAGAGATCCGGTTAGGGTTACGATTGGACCTAGGGTTAGGGTTATGTTGAGGGCTAGGGTTAGAGATCCGGTTAGGGTTACGATTGGACCTAGGGTTAGGGTTATGTTGAGGGCTAGGGTTAGAGATCCGGTTAGGGTTACGATTGGACCTAGGGTTAGGGTTATGTTGAGGGCTAGGGTTAGAGATCCGGTTAGGGTTACGATTGGACCTAGGGTTAGGGTTATGTTGAGGGCTAGGGTTAGAGATCCGGTTAGGGTTACGATTGGACCTAGGGTTAGGGTTATGTTGAGGGCTAGGGTTAGAGATCCGGTTAGGGTTACGATTGGACCTAGGGTTAGGGTTATGTTGAGGGCTAGGGTTAGAGATCCGGTTAGGGTTACGATTGGACCTAGGGTTAGGGTTATGTTGAGGGCTAGGGTTAGAGATCGGGTTAGGGTTACGATTGGACCTAGGGTTAGGGTTATGTTGAGGGCTAGGGTTAGAGATCCGGTTAGGGTTACGATTGGACCTAGGGTTAGGGTTATGTTGAGGGCTAGGTTTAGAGATCCGGTTAGGGTTACGATTGGACCTAGGGTTAGGGTTATGTTGAGGGCTAGGGTTAGAGATCCGGTTAGGGTTACGATTGGACCTAGGGTTAGGGTTATGTTGAGGGCTAGGGTTAGAGATCCGGTTAGGGTTACGATTGGACCTAGGGTTAGGGTTATGTTGAGGGCTAGGGTTAGAGATTCGGTTAGGGTTACGATTGGACCTAGGGTTAGGGTTATGTTGAGGGCTAGGTTAGAGATCCGGTTAGGGTTACGATTGGACCTAGGGTTAGGGTTATGTTGAGGGCTAGGGTTAGAGATCCGGTTAGGGTTACGATTGGACCTAGGGTTAGGGTTATGTTGAGGGCTAGGGTTAGAGATCCGGTTAGGGTTACGATTGGACCTAGGGTTAGGGTTATGTTGAGGGCTAGGGTTAGAGATCCGGTTAGGGTTACGATTGGACCTAGGGTTAGGGTTATGTTGAGGGCTAGGGTTAGAGATCCGGTTAGGGTTACGATTGGACCTAGGGTTAGGGTTATGTTGAGGGCTAGGGTTAGAGATCCGGTTAGGGTTACGATTGGACCTAGGGTTAGGGTTATGTTGAGGGCTAGGGTTAGAGATTCGGTTAGGGTTACGATTGGACCTAGGGTTAGGGTTATGTTGAGGGCTAGGGTTAGAGATCCGGTTAGGGTTACGATTGGACCTAGGGTTAGGGTTATGTTGAGGGCTAGGGTTAGAGATCCGGTTAGGGTTACGATTGGACCTAGGGTTAGGGTTATGTTGAGGGCTAGGGTTAGAGATCCGGTTAGGGTTACGATTGGACCTAGGGTTAGGGTTATGTTGAGGGCTAGGGTTAGAGATCCGGTTATGCTTACGATTGGACCTAGGGTTAGGGTTATGTTGAGGGCTAGGGTTAGAGATCCGGTTAGGGTTACGATTGGACCTAGGGTTAGGGTTATGTTGAGGGCTAGGGTTAGAGATCCGGTTAGGCTTACGATTGGACCTAGGGTTAGGGTTATGTTGAGAGCTAGGGTTAGACATTCGGTTAGGGTTACGATTGGACCTAGGGTTAGGGTTATGTTGAGGGCTAGAGTTAGAGATCCGGTTAGGGTTACGATTGGACCTAGGGTTAGGGTTATGTTGAGGGCTAGGGTTAGAGATCCGGTTAGGGTTACGATTGGACCTAGGGTTAGGGTTATGTTGAGGGCTAGGGTTAGAGATCCGGTTAGGGTTACGATTGGACCTAGGGTTAGGGTTATGTTGAGGGCTAGGGTTAGAAATCCGGTTAGGGTTACGATTGGACCTAGGGTTAGGGTTATGTTGAGGGCTAGGGTTAGAGATCCGGTTAGGGTTACGATTGGACCTAGGGTTAGGGTTATGTTGAGGGCTAGGGTTAGAGATCCGGTTAGGGTTACGATTGGACCTAGGGTTAGGGTTATGTTGAGGGCTAGGGTTAGAGATCCGGTTAGGGTTACGATTGGACCTAGGGTTAGGGTTATGTTGAGGGCTAGGGTTAGAGATCCGGTTAGGGTTACGATTGGACCTAGGGTTAGGGTTATGTTGAGGGCTAGGGTTAGAGATCCGGTTAGGGTTACGATTGGACCTAGGGTTAGGGTTATGTTGAGGGCTAGGGTTAGAGATCCGGTTAGGGTTACGATTGGACCTAGGGTTAGGGTTATGTTGAGGGCTAGGGTTAGAGATCCGGTTAGGGTTACGATTGGACCTAGTGTTAGGGTTATGTTGAGGGCTAGGGTTAGACATCCGGTTAGGGTTACGATTGGACCTAGGGTTAGGGTTATGTTGAGGGCTAGGGTTAGAGATCCGGTTATGCTTACGATTGGACCTAGGGTTAGAGTTATGTTGAGGGCTAGGGTTAGAGATTCGGTTAGGGTTACGATTGGACCTAGGGTTAGGGTTATGTTGAGGGCTAGGGTTAGAGATCCGGTTAGGGTTACGATTGGACCTAGGGTTAGGGTTATGTTGAGGGCTAGGGTTAGAGATCGGGTTAGGGTTACGATTGGACCTAGGGTTAGGGTTATGTTGAGGGCTAGGGTTAGAGATCCGGTTAGGGTTACGATTGGACCTAGGGTTAGGGTTATGTTGAGGGCTAGGTTTAGAGATCCGGTTAGGGTTACGATTGGACCTAGGGTTAGGGTTATGTTGAGGGCTAGGGTTAGAGATCCGGTTAGGGTTACGATTGGACCTAGGGTTAGGGTTATGTTGAGGGCTAGGGTTAGAGATCCGGTTAGGGTTACGATTAGACCTAGGGTTAGGGTTATGTTGAGGGCTAGGGTTAGAGATTCGGTTACGGTTACGATTGGACCTAGGGTTAGGGTTATGTTGAGGGCTAGGGTCTAGAGATCCGGTTAGGGCTTACCGATCTGGACCCTAGCCCTCAACATAACCCTAACCCTAGGTCCAATCGTAACCGTAACCGAATCTCTAACCCTAGCCCTCAACATAACCCTAACCCTAGGTCTAATCGTAACCCTAACCGGATCTCTAACCTAGCCCTCAACATAACCCTAACCCTAGGTCCAATCGTAACCCTAACCGGATCTCTAACCCTAGCCCTCAACATAACCCTAACCCTAGGTCCAATCGTAACCCTAACCGGATCTCTAAACCTAGCCCTCAACATAACCCTAACCCTAGGTCCAATCGTAACCCTAACCGGATCTCTAACCCTAGCCCTCAACATAACCCTAACCCTAGGTCCAATCGTAACCCTAACCCGATCTCTAACCCTAGCCCTCAACATAACCCTAACCCTAGGTCCAATCGTAACCCTAACCGGATCTCTAACCCTAGCCCTCAACATAACCCTAACCCTAGGTCCAATCGTAACCCTAACCGAATCTCTAACCCTAGCCCTCAACATAACTCTAACCCTAGGTCCAATCGTAAGCATAACGGATCTCTAACCCTAGCCCTCAACATAACCCTAACCCTAGGTCCAATCGTAACCCTAACCGGATGTCTAACCCTAGCCCTCAACATAACCCTAACACTAGGTCCAATCGTAACCCTAACCGGATCTCTAACCCTAGCCCTCAACATAACCCTAACCCTAGGTCCAATCGTAACCCTAACCGGATCTCTAACCCTAGCCCTCAACATAACCCTAACCCTAGGTCCAATCGTAACCCTAACCGGATCTCTAACCCTAGCCCTCAACATAACCCTAACCCTAGGTCCAATCGTAACCCTAACCGGATCTCTAACCCTAGCCCTCAACATAACCCTAACCCTAGGTCCAATCGTAACCCTAACCGGATCTCTAACCCTAGCCCTCAACATAACCCTAACCCTAGGTCCAATCGTAACCCTAACCGGATCTCTAACCCTAGCCCTCAACATAACCCTAACCCTAGGTCCAATCGTAACCCTAACCGGATCTCTAACCCTAGCCCTCAACATAACCCTAACCCTAGGTCCAATCGTAACCCTAACCGGATTTCTAACCCTAGCCCTCAACATAACCCTAACCCTAGGTCCAATCGTAACCCTAACCGGATCTCTAACCCTAGCCCTCAACATAACCCTAACCCTAGGTCCAATCGTAACCCTAACCGGATCTCTAACCCTAGCCCTCAACATAACCCTAACCCTAGGTCCAATCGTAACCCTAACCGGATCTCTAACTCTAGCCCTCAACATAACCCTAACCCTAGGTCCAATCGTAACCCTAACCGAATGTCTAACCCTAGCTCTCAACATAACCCTAACCCTAGGTCCAATCGTAAGCCTAACCGGATCTCTAACCCTAGCCCTCAACATAACCCTAACCCTAGGTCCAATCGTAACCCTAACCGGATCTCTAACCCTAGCCCTCAACATAACCCTAACCCTAGGTCCAATCGTAAGCATAACCGGATCTCTAACCCTAGCCCTCAACATAACCCTAACCCTAGGTCCAATCGTAACCCTAACCGGATCTCTAACCCTAGCCCTCAACATAACCCTAACCCTAGGTCCAATCGTAACCCTAACCGGATCTCTAACCCTAGCCCTCAACATAACCCTAACCCTAGGTCCAATCGTAACCCTAACCGGATCTCTAACCCTAGCCCTCAACATAACCCTAACCCTAGGTCCAATCGTAACCCTAACCGAATCTCTAACCCTAGCCCTCAACATAACCCTAACCCTAGGTCCAATCGTAACCCTAACCGGATCTCTAACCCTAGCCCTCAACATAACCCTAACCCTAGGTCCAATCGTAACCCTAACCGGATCTCTAACCCTAGCCCTCAACATAACCCTAACCCTAGGTCCAATCGTAACCCTAACCGGATCTCTAACCCTAGCCCTCAACATAACCCTAACCCTAGGTCCAATCGTAACCCTAACCGGATCTCTAACCCTAGCCCTCAACATAACCCTAACCCTAGGTCCAATCGTAACCCTAACCGGATCTCTAACCCTAGCCCTCAACATAACCCTAACCCTAGGTCCAATCGTAACCCTAACCGGATCTCTAACCCTAGCCCTCAACATAACCCTAACCCTAGGTCCAATCGTAACCCCTAACCGAATCTCTAACCCTAGCCCTCAACATAACCCTAACCCTAGGTCCAATCGTAACCCTAACCGGATCTCTAACCCTAGCCCTCAACATAACCCTAACCCTAGGTCCCAATCGTAACCCTAACCGGATCTCTAACCCTAGCCCTCAACATAACCCTAACCCTAGGTCCAATCGTAACCCTAACCGGATCTCTAAACCTAGCCCTCAACATAACCCTAACCCTAGGTCCAATCGTAACCCTAACCGGATCTCTAACCCTAGCCCTCAACATAACCCTAACCCTAGGTCCAATCGTAACCCTAACCCGATCTCTAACCCTAGCCCTCAACATAACCCTAACCCTAGGTCCAATCGTAACCCTAACCGGATCTCTAACCCTAGCCCTCAACATAACCCTAACCCTAGGTCCAATCGTAACCCTAACCGGATCTCTAACCCTAGCCCTCAACATAACCCTAACCCTAGGTCCAATCGTAACCCTAACCGGATCTCTAACCCTAGCCCTCAACATAACCCTAACCCTAGGTCCAATCGTAACCCTAACCGGATCTCTAACCCTAGCCCTCAACATAACCCTAACCCTAGGTCCAATCGTAACCCTAACCGGATCTCTAACCCTAGCCCTCAACATAACCCTAACCCTAGGTCCAATCGTAACCCTAACCGGATCTCTAACCCTAGCCCTCAACATAACCCTAACCCTAGGTCCAATCGTAACCCTAACCGGATCTCTAACCCTAGCCCTCAACATAACCCTAACCCTAGGTCCAATCGTAACCCTAACCGGATCTCTAACCCTAGCCCTCAACATAACCCTAACCCTAGGTCCAATCGTAACCCTAACCGGATTTCTAACCCCTAGCCCTCAACATAACCCTAACCCTAGGTCCAATCGTAACCCTAACCGGATCTCTAACCCTAGCCCTCAACATAACCCTAACCCTAGGTCCAATCGTAACCCTAACCGGATCTCTAACCCTAGCCCTCAACATAACCCTAACCCTAGGTCCAATCGTAACCCTAACCGGATCTCTAACTCTAGCCCTCAACATAACCCTAACCCTAGGTCCAATCGTAACCCTAACCGGATCTCTAACCCTAGCCCTCAACATAACCCTAACCCTAGGTCCAATCGTAACCCTAACCGGATCTCTAACCCTAGCCCTCAACATAACCCTAACCCTAGGTCCAATCGTAAGCATAACCGGATCTCTAACCCTAGCCCTCAACATAACCCTAACCCTAGGTCCAATCGTAACCCTAACCGGATCTCTAACCCTAGCCCTCAACATAACCCTAACCCTAGGTCCAATCGTAACCCTAACCGGATCTCTAACCCTAGCCCTCAACATAACCCTAACCCTAGGTCCAATCGTAAGCATAACCGGATCTCTAACCCTAGCCCTCAACATAACCCTAACCCTAGGTCCAATCGTAACCCTAACCGGATCTCTAACCCTAGCCCTCAACATAACCCTAACCCTAGGTCCAATCGTAACCCTAACCGGATCTCTAACCCTAGCCCTCAACATAACCCTAACCCTAGGTCCAATCGTAACCCTAACCGGATCTCTAACCCTAGCCCTCAACATAACCCTAACCCTAGGTCCAATCGTAACCGTAACCGAATCTCTAACCCTAGCCCTCAACATAACCCTAACCCTAGGTCTAATCGTAACCCTAACCGGATCTCTAACCCTAGCCCTCAACATAACCCTAACCCTAGGTCCAATCGTAACCCTAACCGGATCTCTAACCCTAGCCCTCAACATAACCCTAACCCTAGGTCCAATCGTAACCCTAACCGGATCTCTAAACCTAGCCCTCAACATAACCCTAACCCTAGGTCCAATCGTAACCCTAACCGGATCTCTAACCCTAGCCCTCAACATAACCCTAACCCTAGGTCCAATCGTAACCCTAACCCGATCTCTAACCCTAGCCCTCAACATAACCCTAACCCTAGGTCCAATCGTAACCCTAACCGGATCTCTAACCCTAGCCCTCAACATAACCCTAACCCTAGGTCCAATCGTAACCCTAACCGAATCTCTAACCCTAGCCCTCAACATAACTCTAACCCTAGGTCCAATCGTAACCCTAACCGGATCTCTAACCCTAGCCCTCAACATAACCCTAACCCTAGGTCCAATCGTAACCCTAACCGGATCTCTAACCCTAGCCCTCAACATAACCCTAACCCTAGGTCCAATCGTAACCCTAACCGGATCTCTAACCCTAGCCCTCAACATAACCCTAACCCTAGGTCCAATCGTAACCCTAACCGGATCTCTAACCCTAGCCCTCAACATAACCCTAACCCTAGGTTCAATCGTAACCCTAACCGGATTTCTAACCCTAGCCCTCAACATAACCCTAACCCTAGGTCCAATCGTAACCCTAACCGGATCTCTAACCCTAGCCCTCAACATAACCCTAACCCTAGGTCCAATCGTAACCCTAACCGGATCTCTAACCCTAGCCCTCAACATAACCCTAACCCTAGGTCCAATCGTAACCCTAACCGGATCTCTAACTCTAGCCCACAACATAACCCTAACCCTAGGTCCAATCGTAACCCTAACCGAATCTCTAACCCTAGCTCTCAACATAACCCTAACCCTAGGTCCAATCGTAAGCCTAACCGGATCTCTAACCCTAGCCCTCAACATAACCCTAACCCTAGGTCCAATCGTAACCCTAACCGGATCTCTAACCCTAGCCCTCAACATAACCCTAACCCTAGGTCCAATCGTAACCCTAACCGGATCTCTAACCCTAGCCCTCAACATAACCCTAACCCTAGGTCCAATCGTAACCCTAACCGGATCTCTAACCCTAGCCCTCAACATAACCCTAACCCTAGGTCCAATCGTAACCCTAACCGGATCTCTAACCCTAGCCCTCAACATAACCCTAACCCTAGGTCCAATCGTAACCCTAACCGGATCTCTAACCCTAGCCCTCAACATAACCCTAACCCTAGGTCCAATCGTAACCCTAACCGGATTTCTAACCCTAGCCCTCAACATAACCCTAACCCTAGGTCCAATCGTAACCCTAACCGGATCTCTAACCCTAGCCCTCAACATAACCCTAACCCTAGGTCCAATCGTAACCCTAACAGGATCTCTAACCCTAGCCCTCAACATAACCCTAACCCTAGGTCCAATCGTAACCCTAACCGGATCTCTAACTCTAGCCTCAACATAACCGTAACCCTAGGTCCAATCGTAACCCTAACCGAATCTCTAACCCTAGCTCTCAACATAACCCTAACCCTAGGTCCAATCGTAAGCCTAACCGGATCTCTAACCCTAGCCCTCAACATAACCCTAACCCTAGGTCCAATCGTAACCCTAACCGGATCTCTAACCCTAGCCCTCAACATAACCCTAACCCTAGGTCCAATCGTAAGCATAACCGGATCTCTAACCCTAGCCCTCAACATAACCCTAACCCTAGGTCCAATCGTAACCCTAACCGGATCTCTAACCCTAGCCCTCAACATAACCCTAACCCTAGGTCCAATCGTAACCCTAACCGAATCTCTAACCCTAGCCCTCAACATAACCCTAACCCTAGGTCCAATCGTAACCCTAACCGGATCTCTAACCCTAGCCCTCAACATAACCCTAACCCTAGGTCCAATCGTAACCCTAACCGGATCTCTAACCCTAGCCCTCAACATAACCCTAACCCTAGGTCCAATCGTAACCCTAACCGGATCTCTAACCCTAGCCCTCAACATAACCCTAACCCTAGGTCCAATCGTAACCCTAACCGGATCTCTAACCCTAGCCCTCAACATAACCCTAACCCTAGGTCCAATCGTAACCCTAACCGGATCTCTAACCCTAGCCCTCAACATAACCCTAACCCTAGGTCCAATCGTAAGCATAACCGGATCTCTAACCCTAGCCCTCAACATAACCCTAACCGTAGGTCCAATCGTAACCCTAACCGGATCTCTAACCCTAGCCCTCAACATAACCCTAACCCTAGGTCCAATCGTAACCCTAACCGGATCTCTAACCCTAGCCCTCAACATAACCCTAACCCTAGGTCCAATCGTAACCCTAACCGGATCTCTAAACCTAGCCCTCAACATAACCCTAACCCTAGGTCCAATCGTAACCCTAACCGGATCTCTAACCCTAGCCCTCAACATAACCCTAACCCTAGGTCCAATCGTAACCCTAACCGGATCTCTAACCCTAGCCCTCAACATAACCCTAACCCTAGGTCCAATCGTAACCCTAACCGAATCTCTAACCCTAGCCCTCAACATAACTCTAACCCTAGGTCCAATCGTAAGCATAACCGGATCTCTAACCCTAGCCCTCAACATAACCCTAACCCTAGGTCCAATCGTAACCCTAACCGGATGTCTAACCCTAGCCCTCAACATAACCCTAACACAAGGTCCAATCGTAACCCTAACCGGATCTCTAACCCTAGCCCTCAACATAACCCTAACCCTAGGTCCAATCGTAACCCTAACCGGATGTCTAACCCTAGCCCTCAACATAACCCTAACACAAGGTCCAATCGTAACCCTAACCGGATCTCTAACCCTAGCCCTCAACATAACCCTAACCCTAGGTCCTATCGTAAGCATAACCGGATCTCTAACCCTAGCCCTAAACATAACCCTAACCCTAGGTCCAATCGTAAGCATAACCGGATCTCTAACCCTAGCCCTCAACATAACCCTAACCCTAGGTCCAATCGTAACCCTAACCGGATCTCTAACCCTAGCCCTCAACATAACCCTAACCCTAGGTCCAATCGTAAGCATAACCGGATCTCTAACCCTAGCCCTCAACATAACCCTAACCCTAGGTCCAATCGTAACCCTAACCGGATCTCTAACCATAGCCCTCAACATAACCCTAACCCTAGGTCCAATCGTAACCCTAACCGGATCTCTAACCCTAGCCCTCAACATAACCCTAACCCTAGGTCCAATCGTAACCCTAACCGGATCTCTAACCCTAGCCCTCAACATAACCCTAACCCTAGGTCCAATCGTAAGCATAACCGGATCTCTAACCCTAGCCCTCAACATAACCCTAACCCTAGGTCCAATCGTAAGCATAACCGGATCTCTAACCCTAGCCCTCAACATAACCCTAACCCTAGGTCCAATCGTAAGCATAACCGGATCTCTAACCCTAGAACTCAACATAACCCTAACCCTAGGTCCAATCGTAAGCATAACCAGATCTCTAACCCTAGCCCTCAACATAACCCTAACCCTAGGTCCAATCGTAACCCTAACCGGATCTCTAACCCTAGCCCTCAACATAACCCTAACCCTAGGTCCAATCGGAAGCATAACCGGATCTCTAACCCTAGCCCTCAACATAACCCTAACCCTTGGTCCAATCGTAACCCTAACCGGATCTCTAACCCTAGCCCTCAACATAACCCTAACCCTAGGTCCAATCGTAACCCTAACCGGATCTCTAACCCTAGCCCTCAACATAACCCTAACCCTAGGTCCAATCGTAACCCTAACCGGATCTCTAACCCTAGCCCTCAACATAACCCTAATCCTAGGTCCAATCGTAAGCATAACCGGATCTCTAACCCTAGCCCTCAACATAACCCTAACCCTAGGTCCAATCGAAACCCTAACCGGATCTCTAACCCTAGCCCTCAACATAACCCTAACCCTAAGTCCAATCGTAACCCTAACCGGATCTCTAACCCTAGCCCTCAACATAACCCTAACCCTAGGTCCAATCGTAACCCTAACCGGATCTCTAACCCTAGCCCTCAACATAACCCTAACCCTAGGTCCAATCGTAACCCTAACCGGATCTCTAACCCTAGCCCTCAACATAACCCTAACCCTAGGTCCAATCGTAACCCTAACCGGATCTCTAACCCTAGCCCTCAACATAACCCTAACCCTAGGTCCAATCGTAACCCTAACCGGATCTCTAACCCTAGCCCTCAACATAACCCTAACCCTAGGTCCAATCGTAACCCTAACCGGATCTCTAACCCTAGCCCTCAACATAACCCTAACCCTGGGTCCAATCGTAAGCATAACCGGATCTCTAACCCTAGCCCTCAACATAACCCTAACCCTAGGTCCAATCGTAAGCATAACCGGATCTCTAACCCTAGCCCTCAACATAACCCTAACCCTAGGTCCAATCGTAAGCATAACCGGAACTCTAACCCTAGCCCTCAACATAACCCTAACCCTAGGTCCAATCGTAAGCATAACCGGATCTCTAACCATAGCCCTCAACATAACCCTAACCCTAGGTCCAATCGTAACCCTAACCGGATCTCTAACCCTACCCTCAACATAACCCTAACCCTAGGTCCAATCGTAACCCTAACCGAATCTCTAACCCTAGCCCTCAACATAACCCTAACCGTAGGTCCAATCGTAAGCCTAACCGGATCTCTAACCCTAGCCCTCAACATAACCCTAATCCTAGGTCCAATCGTAACCCTAACCGAATCTCTAACCCTAGCCCTCAACATAACCCTAACCCTAGGTCCAATCGTAACCCTAACCGGATCTCTAACCCTAGCCCTCATAATAACCCTAATCCTAGGTCCAATCGTAACCCTAACCGGATCTCTAACCCTAGCCCTCAACATAACCCTAACCCTAGGTCCAATCGTAAGCATAACCGGATCTCTAACCCTAGCCCTCAACATAACCCTAACCCTAGGTCCAATCGTAAGCATAACCGGATCTCTAACCCTAGCCCTCAACATAACCCTAACCCTAGGTCCAATCGTAACCCTAACCGGATCTCTAACCCTAGCCCTCAACATAACCCTAACCCTAGGTCCAATCGTAACCCTAACCGGATCTCTAACCCTAGCCCTCAACATAACCCTAACCCTAGGTCCAATCGTAACCCTAACCGGATCTCTAACCCTAGCCCTCAACATAACCCTAGCCCTAGGTCCAATCGTAACCCTAACCGGATCTCTAACCCTAGCCCTCAACATAACCCTAACCCTAGGTCCAATCGTAAGCATAACCGGATCTCTAACCCTAGCCCTCAACATAACCCTAACCCTAGGTCCAATCGTAAGCATAACCGGATCTCTAACCCTAGCCCTCAACATAACCCTAGCCCTAGGTCCAATCGTAACCCTAACCGGATCTCTAACCCTAGCCCTCAACATAACCCTAACCCTAGGTCCAATCGTAAGCATAACCGGATCTCTAACCCTAGCCCTCAACATAACCCTAACCCTAGGTCCAATCGTAAGCATAACCGGATCTCTAACCCTAGCCCCTCAACATAACCCTAACCCTAGGTCCAATCGTAAGCATAACCGGATCTCTAACCCTAGAACTCAACATAACCCTAACCCTAGGTCCAATCGTAAGCATAACCAGATCTCTAACCCTAGCCCTCAACATAACCCTAACCCTAGGTCCAATCGTAACCCTAACCGGATCTCTAACCCTAGCCCTCAACATAACCCTAACCCTAGGTCCAATCGGAAGCATAACCGGATCTCTAACCCTAGCCCTCAACATAACCCTAACCCTTGGTCCAATCGTAACCCTAACCGGATCTCTAACCCTAGCCCTCAACATAACCCCTAACCCTAGGTCCAATCGTAACCCTAACCGGATCTCTAACCCTAGCCCTCAACATAACCCTAACCCTAGGTCCAATCGTAACCCTAACCGGATCTCTAACCCTAGCCCTCAACATAACCCTAATCCTAGGTCCAATCGTAAGCATAACCGGATCTCTAACCCTAGCCCTCAACATAACCCTAACCCTAGGTCCAATCGAAACCCTAACCGGATCTCTAACCCTAGCCCTCAACATAACCCTAACCCTAAGTCCAATCGTAACCCTAACCGGATCTCTAACCCTAGCCCTCAACATAACCCTAACCCTAGGTCCAATCTTAACCCTAACCGGATCTCTAACCCCTAGCCCTCAACATAACCCTAACCCTAGGTCCAATCGTAACCCTAACCGGATCTCTAACCCTAGCCCTCAACATAACCCTAACCCTAGGTCCAATCGTAACCCTAACCGGATCTCTAACCCTAGCCCTCAACATAACCCTAAACCCTAGGTCCAATCGTAACCCTAACCGGATCTCTAACCCTAGCCCTCAACATAACCCTAACCCTAGGTCCAATCGTAACCCTAACCGGATCTCTAACCCTAGCCCTCAACATAACCCTAACCCTAGGTCCAATCGTAACCCTAACCGGATCTCTAACCCTAGCCCTCAACATAACCCTAACCCTGGGTCCAATCGTAAGCATAACCGGATCTCTAACCCTAGCCCTCAACATAACCCTAACCCTAGGTCCAATCGTAAGCATAACCGGATCTCTAACCCTAGCCCTCAACATAACCCTAACCCTAGGTCCAATCGTAAGCATAACCGGAACTCTAACCCTAGCCCTCAACATAACCCTAACCCTAGGTCCAATCGTAAGCATAACCGGATCTCTAACCATAGCCCTCAACATAACCCTAACCCTAGGTCCAATCGTAACCCTAACCGGATCTCTAACCCTACCCTCAACATAACCCTAACCCTAGGTCCAATCGTAACCCTAACCGAATCTCTAACCCTAGCCCTCAACATAACCCTAACCGTAGGTCCAATCGTAAGCCTAACCGGATCTCTAACCCTAGCCCTCAACATAACCCTAATCCTAGGTCCAATCGTAACCCTAACCGAATCTCTAACCCTAGCCCTCAACATAACCCTAACCCTAGGTCCAATCGTAACCCTAACCGGATCTCTAACCCTAGCCCTCATAATAACCCTAATCCTAGGTCCAATCGTAACCCTAACCGGATCTCTAACCCTAGCCCTCAACATAACCCTAACCCTAGGTCCAATCGTAAGCATAACCGGATCTCTAACCCTAGCCCTCAACATAACCCTAACCCTAGGTCCAATCGTAAGCATAACCGGATCTCTAACCCTAGCCCTCAACATAACCCTAACCCTAGGTCCAATCGTAACCCTAACCGGATCTCTAACCCTAGCCCTCAACATAACCCTAACCCTAGGTCCAATCGTAACCCTAACCGGATCTCTAACCCTAGCCCTCAACATAACCCTAACCCTAGGTCCAATCGTAACCCTAACCGGATCTCTAACCCTAGCCCTCAACATAACCCTAGCCCTAGGTCCAATCGTAACCCTAACCGGATCTCTTAACCCTAGCCCTCAACATAACCCTAACCCTAGGTCCAATCGTAAGCTTAACCGGATCTCTAACCCTAGCCCTCAACATAACCCTAACCCTAGGTCCAATCGTAACCCTAACTGGATCTCTAACCCCTAGCCCTCAACATAACCCTAACCCTAGGTCCAATCGTAAGCATAACCGGATCTCTAACCCTAGCCCTCAACATAACCCTAACCCTAGGTCCAATCGTAAGCATAACCGGATCTCTAACCCTAGCCCTCAGCATAACCCTAACCCTAGGTCCAATCGTAAGCATAACCGGAACTCTAACCCTAGCCCTCAACATAACCCTAACCCTAGGTCCAATCGTAAGCATAACCGGATCTCTAACCCTAGCCCTCAACATAACCCTAACCCTAGGTCCAATCGTAACCCTAACCTGATCTCTAACCCTAGCCCTCAACATAACCCTAACCCTAGGTCCAATCGTAACCCTAACCGAATCTCTAACCCTAGCCCTCAACATAACCCTAAACCTAGGTCCAATCGTAAGCATAACCGGATCTCTAACCCTAGCCCTCAACATAACCCTAACCCTAGGTCCAATCGTAAGCATAACCGGATCTCTAACCCTAGCCCTCAACATAACCCTAACCCTAGGTCCAATCGTAAGCATAACCGGATCTCTAACCCTAGCCCTCAACATAACCCTAACCCTAGGTCCAATCGTAACCCTAACCGAATCTCTAAACCTAGCCCTCAACATAACCCTAACCCTAGGTCCAATCGTAACCATAACCGGATCTCTAACCCTAGCCCTCAACATAACCCTAACCCTAGGTCCAATCGTAAGCATAACCGGATCTCTAACCCTAGCCCTCAACATAACCCTAACCCTAGGTCAGATCGTAAGCATAACCAGATCTCTAACCCTAGCCCTCAACATAACCCTAACCCTAGGTCCAATCGTAACCCTAACCGGATCTCTAACCCTAGCCCTCAACATAACCCTAACCCTAGGTCCAATCGTAAAACTAACCGGATCTCTAACCCTTGCCCTCAACATAACCCTAACCCTAGGTCCAATCGTAACCCTAACCGGATCTCTAACCCTAGCCCTCAACATAACCCTAACCCTAGGTCCAATCGTAACCCTAACCGAATCTCTAACCCTAGCCCTCAACATAACCCTAACCCTAGGTCCAATTGTAACCCTAACCGGATCTCTAACCCTAGCCCTCAACATAACCCTAACCCTAGGTCCAATCGTAAGCATAACCGGATCTCTAACCCTAGCCCTCAACATAACCCTAACCCTAGGTCCAATCGTAAGCATAACCGGATCTCTAACCCTAGCCCTCAACATAACCCTAACCCTAGGTCCAATCGTAACCCTAACCGGATCTCTAACCCTAGCCCTCAACATAACCCTAACCCTAGGTCCAATCGTAACCCTAACCGGATCTCTAACCCTAGCCCTCAACATAACCCTAAACCTAGGTCCAATCGTAAGCATAACCGGATCTCTAACCCTAGCCCTCAACATAACCCTAACCCTAGGTCCAATCGTAACCCTAACCGGATCTCTAACCCTAGCCCTCAACATAACCCTAACCCTAGGTCCAATCGTAACCCTAACCGGATCTCTAACCCTAGCCCTCAACATAACCCTAACCCTAGGTCCAATCGTAACCCTAACCGGATCTCTAACCTAGCCCTCAACATAACCCTAACCCTAGGTCCAATCGTAACCCTAACCGGATCTCTAACCCTAGCCCTCAACATAACCCTAACCCTAGGTCCAATCGTAACCCTAACCGGATGTCTAACCCTAGCCCTCAACATAACCCTAACACTAGGTCCAATCGTAACCCTAACCGGATCTCTAAGCCTAGCCCTCAACATAACCCTAACCCTAGGTCCAATCGTAACCCTAACCGGATCTCTAACCCTAGCCCTCAACATAACCCTAACCCTAGGTCCAATCGTAACCCTAACCGGATCTCTAACCCTAGCCCTCAACATAACCCTAAACCTAGGTCCAATCGTAACCCTAACCGGATCTCTAACCCTAGCCCTCAACATAACCCTAACCCTAGGTCCAATCGTAACCCTAACCGGATCTCTAACCCTAGCCCTCAACATAACCCTAACCCTAGGTCCAATCGTAACCCTAACCGGATCTCTAACCCTAGCCCTCAACATAACCCTAACCCTAGGTCCAATCGTAACCCTAACCGGATCTCTAACCCTAGCCCTCAACATAACCCTAACCCTAGGTCCAATCGTAACCCTAACCGGATCTCTAACCCTAGCCCTCAACATAACCCTAACCCTAGGTCCAATCGTAACCCTAACCGGATCTCTAACCCTAGCCCTCAACATAACCCTAACCCTAGGTCCAATCGTAACCCTAATCGGATCTCTAACCCTAGCCCTCAACATAACCCTAACCCTAGGTCCAATCGTAACCCTAACCGGATCTCTAATCCTAGCCCTCAACATAACCCTAACCCTAGGTCCAATCGTAAGCATAACCGGATCTCTAACCCTAGCCCTCAACATAACCCTAACCCTAGGTCCAATCGTAACCCTAACCGGATCTCTAACCCTAGCCCTCA
Organism: Miniopterus natalensis; assembly: GCF_054644295.1. Lineage (NCBI taxonomy): Eukaryota > Metazoa > Chordata > Mammalia > Chiroptera > Miniopteridae > Miniopterus > Miniopterus natalensis. Next base: position 8,173,053 of record NC_142102.1, read on the forward strand.
ACATAACCCTAACCCTAGGTCCAATCGTAACCCTAACCGGATCTCTAAACCTAGCCCTCAACATAACCCTAACCCTAGGTCCAATCGTAAGCATAACCGGATCTCTAACCCTAGCCCTCAACATAACCCTAACCCTAGGTCCAATCGTAACCCTAACCGGATCTCTAACCCTAGCCCTCAACATAACCCTAACCCTAGGTCCAATCGTAAGCATAACCGGATCTCTAACCCTAGCCCTCAACATAACCCTAACCCTAGGTCCAATCGTAAGCATAACCGGATCTATCTCTACCCTAGCCCTCAACATAACCCTAACCCTAGGTCCAATCGTAAGCATAACCGGATCTCTAACCCTAGCCCTCAACATAACCCTAACCCTAGGTCCAATCGTAACCCTAACCGGATCTCTAACCCTAGCCCTCAACATAACCCTAACCCTAGGTCCAATCGTAACCCTAACCGAATCTCTAACCCTAGCCCTCAACATAACCCTAACCCTAGGTCCAATCGTAAGCATAACCGGATCGCTAACCCTAGCCCTCAACATAACCCTAACCCTAGGTCCAATCGTAAGCATAACCGGATCTCTAACCCTAGCCCTCAACATAACCCTAAACCTAGGTCCAATCGTAAGCATAACCGGATCTCTAACCCTAGCCCTCAACATAACCCTAACCCTAGGTCCAATCGTAACCCTAACCGGATCTCTAACCCTAGCCCTCAACATAACCCTAACCCTAGGTCCAATCGTAAGCATAACCGGATCTCTAACCCTAGCCCTCAACATAACCCTAACCCTAGGTCCAATCGTAACCCTAACCGGATCTCTAACCCTAGCCCTCAACATAACCCTAACCCTAGGTCCAATCGTAACCCTAACCGGATCTCTAACCCTAGCCCTCAACATAACCCTAACCCTAGGTCCAATCGTAACCCTAACCGGATCTCTAACCCTAGCCCTCAACATAACCCTAACCCTAGGTCCAATCGTAAGCATAACCGGATCTCTAACCCTAGCCCTCAACATAGCCCTAACCCTAGGTCCAATGGTAACCCTAACCGGATCTCTAACCCTAGCCCTCAACATAACCCTAACCCTAGGTCCAATCGTAACCCTAACCGGATCTCTAACCCTAGCCCTCAACATAACCCTAACCCTAAGTCCAATCGTAACCATAACCGGATCTCTAACCCTAGCCCTCAACATAACCCTAACCCTAGGTCCAATCGTAACCCTAACCGGATCTCTAACCTAGCCCTCAACATAAATCTAACCCTAGGTCCAATCGTAACCCTAACTGGATCGCTAACCCTAGCCCTCAACATAACCCTAACCCTACGTCCAATCGTAACCCTAACAGTCTCTCTAAGCCTGATCCTCAACATGACCCTAACCCTAGGTCCAATCGTAACCCTAACGGGATCTCTAACCCTAGCCCTCAACATAAATCTAACCCTAGGTCCAATCGTAACCCTAACCGGATCGCTAAACCTAGCCCTCAACATAAATCTAACCCTAGGTCCAATCGTAACCCTAACCGGATCGCTAAACCTAGCCGTCAACATAACCCTAACCCTAGGTCCAATCGTAACCCTAACCGTCTCTCTAAGCCTGACCCTCAACATGACCCTAACCCTAAGTCCAATCGTAACCCTAACCGGATCTCTAACCCTAGCCCTCAACATAACCCTAACCCTAGGTCAAATCGTAACCCTAACCGAATCTCTAAACCTAGCCCTCAACATAACCCTAACCCTAGGTCCAATCGTAACCCTAACAGTCTCTCTAGCCCTAGCCCTCAACATAACCCTAAAACTAGGTCCAATCGTAACCCTAACCGGATCGCTAACCCTGGCCTCAACATAACCCTAACCCTACGTCCAATCGTAACCCGAACCGGATCTCTAAACCTAGCCCTCAACATAACCCTAACCCTAGGTCCAATCGTAACCCTAACCGGATCTCTAACCTAGCCCTCAACATAACCCTAACCCTAGGTCCAGTCGTAACCCTAACCGGATCTCTAACCCTAGCCCTCAACATAACCCTAACCCTAGGTCCAATCGTAACCCTAACCGGATCTCTAACCCTAGCTCTCAACATAACCCTAACCCTAGGTCCAATCGTAACCCCAACCTGATCTCTAACCCTAGCCCTCAACATAACCCTAACCCTAGGTCCAATCGTAACCCTAACCGGATCTCTAACCCTAGCCCTCAACATAACCCTAACCCTAGGTCCAATCGTAACCCTAACTGGATCTCTAACCCTAGCCCTCAACATAACCCTAACCCTAGGTCAAATCGTAACCCTAACCGGATCTCTAACCCTAGCCCTCAACATAACCCTAACCCTAGGTCCAATCGTAACCCTAACCGGATCTCTAACCCTAGCCCTCAACATAACCCTAACCCTAGGTCCAATCGTAACCCTAACCGGATCTCTAACCCTAGCCCTCAACATAACCCTAACCCTAGGTCCAATCGTAACCCTAACCGGATCTCTAACCCTAGCCCTCAACATAACCCTAACCCTAGGTCCAATCGTAACCCTAACCGGAT